>NC_084980.1:16258554-16300504 GCF_963691925.1 Scomber scombrus
GTCTAGGTGACAGCTGTCTCAGGAACATGGCAGCATGTTAACCAGAAATGAACAAACCTCCTCTAATGAACAAACAACAACTCCATGGTCCATTTCTGAAACTAATGACCACAGCAATATGAAGATAAACATAATTGCAGATAGACGGCTGGTTTTACTGTCAGTTACAAAACATTTCCGCTCAAGGTTAAGGCCTCGGCCATCATGCATATTTGCGCCTCAGTTATGCTCCAAAAACGATGACAATTTTCTTTGTGGGGAATACATGCTCAGACTGAAAAAATTGTGCTGATAAACAATAGCTTTTTCCTTTCGCTGTGTTTTGTCTGCATATACTGTACAGAAACAGGTCACAGCAGCTGCAGGAAGCCTTCATTATGTCTTTGGCTAGAGGAGGAAAAAGTCAATACAGCAAAAATAAAAATGGATTTGAGACTTGGGGGGCCTTCAAATACTGTAGAATAGGGCTAAACACAACTGAGATGCCAAGTTAGCTGTTTCTCCCTGTTTACATGCACATCTGATCCAGTTCCAGCATGAGACACATTTCATCACCCACTGTATGCATGTATCAATTAGCTCGGCATTGAGTCATATACAAGTGACAATGGCAGTCTAAAATGCACCAATGGCATCCACAAGTCTACAAAAAAAGTAGGAGCGATAAATACTGACTTGGTTAATGACACAGATAAGAAACTTAAGACAAATAAATAAATTACAGCTCAACAACTTTTTAAATAATTTGTATAAATCAGTTTTGCCAAGGCTTGGCTTATATTTATTATTATTAAAGCTGATTGCAAATTTTGCAACAGTTTACTTATATAAACTGTCCTGACATTTTAATTAGTGGTGAGAATAACAATTCAGACAAATTCTTTGTCTTCAACGTTGCTGCTTACAGTTAGCATGCAACATGTAATAAAGGGATAAACTGAGCTGGACAATGAGGGGACACACTATTGGTATTTGGCAGCATGTGATGTGTGCAATGCCCATTTAGAGGAGGAATAGAAGCATGTCTTCCTACTGTAGAGGGTTAAAATGAAGACATAGAGAAACAGGGAAGAAATAATCCAAAACCACATCCAAACAGGATCAGTGGCTGGCCATTGTGTTTCTCCCTGCTGAGGATGAGAGAGAATAAGGGAGAGGACAGAGAGAGAGAGAGTGAGAGAGCAAGAGAGAGCAAGAGAGAGAGAGAGAGAGAGAGAGAGAGAGAGAGAGAGAGAGAGAGAGAGAGAGATAGAGGAGAGAGAGAGGAGAGAGAGAGAGAGAGGAGAGAGAGGAGAGAGAGAGAGAGAGAGAGAGAGAGAGAGAGGAGGAGAGAGAGAGAGAGAGAGAGAGAGAGAGAAAGAGAGAGAGAAGAGGAGAGAGAGAGACGGTGAGTGGAGTTGAGAGAGCTGAGAGAAGAGGGAAGAGAGAAGAGATCTGAGATGAGGAGAGAGGTGAGAGGATGAGAAGGAGAGAGAGAGAGAAGTGAGAGGACTAGTGAGGAGAGGCTGAGCGGGATGGAGGGCTGAGGTGGAGAGCTGGAGAGAGGGGCTGAGGGGAGAGAGCGAGAGAGAGCAGAGAGAGAGCAGGAGAGAGGAGCTCCTGAGTTCTGTCTGGTGTGGAGCACAGGCCGAGGGGGTCAGGCTGGGGGGGATAGTTAACCCTCTGATTAGATCTCAGGGGCCTGCCCATGGCAGACGTCTCCTTTACTACAGGCCCCAGCTCATCTTTATTTTGGCAGGGTGGTGCTCTCTGCAGGCTGCACTGCACCAATACTAAGCTGTTTGTGCAGGGAGGGGGAAAAAAAGTTTATCCTTTTTCCACCCTTTTCTCCTTTTTATTTATTTATTCGTCTAGCCTACATGTGTTCATTTCTGCTTAATCCAAGAGTTCACAATGCAGAGGCTGATCCAAGTTTTGAGGCAACACAAACAAGTCAGCTGGGAAAGTTGATTTGGAGCTATAAGCTGATAACTACTAATTTTGGGTTAAAGCTAAGCCTATGTAGGCTTTTGGATGCGAGATGTCATATTTGAACATCACGCAAACAGCACATTTTGGGCAGGAACGAAACAAAAAACTAATTAAACTACTGTATTTGTCAGACTCGTGCGGATTTGAAAGCAGAGCATCCTGTAGTTTTTCAAGTTTGTACAAGTCATGCTGTGAGTAGAAGACAAGCATATACACACACACACACACACACACACACACACACACACACACACACACACACACACACAACACACACACATCACACACAACACACACACACACACACACACTACACACACACACACACACACACACATGTACAACTTTCATCAGGCACACTTTCTTCTGTTTTGTTTGTCTTAACCACATATTCCCAATCACAATTTCCACACCAGCCCTCACTACTGCTCCTAAGGGTGCAGGCAGACACTTCTAGCTGCAGGCTCCCCCACTTCTGAAACCTGTCAAATCTGTCCTGGGAGAGTCAGTCTCTCTCTCATCATCCAGGGGCTTATGGACCTCTCTCCATTTACCCTCCCTCCCTCCTACCACAGTTCTCTTTTTCCTCCTCCTCTTCCTCTCTTTCATCTCATATCCAAACTTGCCAGTTGCAACCTTCTCAGCTTCCTCCAAGTTTTGTCTCCTTTTCCTCCTCTATTTTGTTTCCCCTCATATAATGTCTATGACTCACTTTTCCCAATACTTTCCCTTTGGTCTGTTTTGTGGTATAATTTGTCCTCTTTCTGTTTCCCTTATGTGTGGATTGGGGATAATCAGGTATGTCAAAGGATGATAATCACTCCCTGCCTCCCACCTAGTTTTGGGTCACATGGGGTAGATCAAACTAAAACATAGATATCGAATTAGGGGGTGATCTTTTAAACCTAAATCTTTTAAAAGAGTAACCTTGTTATTTAAGTGACCCAGCCCCTATCACTGCCACCAAGTTTTTGCTTTTTGGATTCATCTGTAAATAAAAACAAAACACTGAATATCTGGTAGTGAATTATAAAAAAAACTAGATTTACTTAAATACTTAATTACAGTTTTGGACATTACTTGACCATTATCATTTTATACTACTGCCCCCCATTTCAGAGGGAAATATTACAATTTCTACTTGACTGCATTTAGCAGACAGCTTAAGTTATTAGTTTTCTTAGAAATCATATGGCCATCTACAAAACAAACTACCCAACAGTTTAATTTTGCTCCACATTGAACATACAACATTAAAATGCTGCTTACATACTGTTAATGAATAATAATCCAGTAATATTACATGGGGAGCCATTCTACATAATGAGTTCTTGTATTTGTGATATTTTGCTGACAGTACCGCATGTGGTTATGTTTTGGACAACAAAAGCAATTTCGTTATGGTTAAGAAAGAGATTGTGGTTTTTGTTAAATGTTAATAAAGTAAATATGTTGTGTCACTGCTGCCTTTTAGAACACTTCATCAAGACCACAATTGCAGCCATTTAGGCAAGAACTGAAAATGCTTCAACAAAACCACAAAAAAAGCTGAATAATGCTGTAGTTGCTACAAGCAGATATTGTAGGAACAAAACCGGAAAAACATTGTGCAAGTTGTCTGATATGGCAATTAAAAATGTTTCCTCATTATCTAGATTTAAAAAAAAAGATTTTAGGTGGCATTTGCTGTTTTCAATTAGCATATCAATGTAATTTCTATCAGGCAGGGCTGTGTACATTTGAATAAAAAACTTCTTATATGTAGTATTTTAACTTTGTTGTACTGCTACTTTTGCTTAAGTAAATTCAAATATGTCACATTGAACACAATAAAAATAAAAGGTCAGTTTATGTTGGTCTGTTAAACTGGTGTTGTTTCTCTGTTTTATGCCCGGCTCAACTTGAAGAAATGAATTCAAGGACAGCTGTGAGCAGATTTCTCAATCCCACCTTTTCCTCCGAGTGCTCTGACTTCAGTCTGCGTGTCCCCTGCATCCCCAATAGAGGGAGGTCTTTCAGTCCATCCATACTCTCCTCAGCCTGCCTTCCTCACAACCACAGACCTTCGCCCCTCTGTCTGTCTGCTCTGCGACCACTGTCCTGAGGGTGTACTCTGTCTATCCCTCCTCCCCACTCCCTCCCAGCATCCCTCTCTCTCATGCGCCGTGATCGATATGGACGCGGAGGGAGAGGGGGGACCTGTCTGTCAAAGCCGGCGGTGGAAAATGAAGGCTCAGATGAAGGAGGCATGCTCTGTATATTAAATGCCCAGACCCCTGTGAGGGGTGGGGGGATTTGGGGTGGGGATATATCAATAGGCTTCTGCTAAAAGAGAGATAAGGCAAAAACAGCAATGAGAGAAGTAGAGCGGTGAAGAGGGAGGGAAGTGGAGGGAAAGAGAGATGAGGAAAATGAATAAAGAGCTGAGCAGTTAGGTGGATGAAGAGGTAAAAATGTGAAAAATATCTTAATGTTAATTGATGTAACAAGTGGAAGAGAGACAAATTTGCTTTTTTTGGATGGTGGGATGAGTGGGTTGGATGGGGTGCAAAGGCAACAGAAGGAAATGAGCTGAGGACCCAAAAAGTGAGAGGAAGAGTAAAGAGCTGAGAAGGGAGAAAGAGTGAAGAGCTGAAGTTAACGACTTTGCAGATTTCATTATAGAGATAGTTAACCCTGTTGACACTGAAGGAGGGCGCTATCCTCTCAGGAGGAGTCCGGTCCTTCCACCTCCACGCACAGAGACAGATGAGATCATTACAGCTATCAGCACCACTGCCATCCACAATTAGCACATCTCCTTTTCTTTCCCCACTCCTCCATCCCCCATCTCTCCTCAGCTCACACTGTCTTCCCCCCTGCTCTCTTTCTTTCTCCCCCTCTCACCTCATGACACTTCTTTGGCCTTGATTTGGAGGTAATTTGACTAAATAAAAAGCCACATGCAGCAAACTGCTCTCAGCTTTAGTTGACCTGCTAGCTTGACCTTTCCCAACTCATTTAGAACCCATTTGCCTTTTCACACAAAAAAAGACAGCTTGGAAATGCAAAGCTTTGCATAGTGAGGATGTAAATGCCTCCAAAGCTGACATGTACTTAAAAAACGGTGTTTCTAATCTTTCGATCAGTTCATTGGGTTTGCGAATCCAAGATACACACGCTCGCATGCACACACGCACATGCACAATACACACCTGTAAAGCAGACTGGACACTTGAAGGTTCCGCCCATGCCCTCAAAGCTGTGCTCAATCAGGTGGCATTGAAGCTTTGCTGGTGAGTCGAATGACTGACTACAGAGCTTGCATTCATGGTTCAATCCTTCCTCTGTAAAAAAGAAACAACAAAAACACACAGAAAACCATAAGAGGGAAAAATAAACAGAGCATGAATGGCAGAGGAGCCAGCAAATGGCTCACTCTGCCTTGTTTCTTTTCTTTTCTCTTCTTTTACTTCATTATTTCGTGTGAAATTTAAATTCAACAAATTTTTGACCAAGACTCCAGCCTGTGATTTTCATGATTCAGACAGGAAATAATGTAACGTGTGATCTGCTCCCATCAGGCATAAATTGGATGACCAGCTGGGGTCCTAATCGCTCAGACTAGGCATTGCACTTTGAACATGGTGAGCGTCATCTTTTTGATTAAATTATATGCAAAATAATTTATTTTTAGCGTCTGCAAATTAAAACACATTTGAAGGGAGTCCAAATGAAGGAAACAGTCGTTTGTGCTTTGCAGATGTGAATCAATATAAATCCAAGACAGTCAAATTTCAAATAGCAAAATTGGTTATTTGAGCAAAGAAGCAACATTTTTAATACAGTGATATGACAATTATTTCAAGAGCAGGACAGATTCCCAGTTTATCTGCTTGGCATTAAAATTCCCCACACGTCTATCTCCACATTAGACTACCTCAGATGCAGCCACTGATAACTTAAATAAATGTGGTTCAGACTGTGAACCTGCACACTCATTGGCAAAACGATCTGCTGACTCAGACTTCCAGTGAACTGCCCATCTCCAGTGCGTCAATAAAAGGCCTATATACTCTGCCATGAGCCTATACACTCTGCCATCTATCAAACTCCTGCCAAGCCAGACATTAGGCCAGTTTCTGCAAGGGGGTGGGGAGGATACACTAGGGACTCATATAGGGTTTATCCCCAGCTCCCTACAGCCCAATGCCCACCACATAGGCCCTGGGTACCAGAAGCACGAACACACAATCTACCTAACCAGCTGTGCCCAGCTCGAGCCCTGGAGGATGCAAGTAGAGGGTTAATCTAAGGTGCTTCAGGCAAATCTGGCGAAACAAGTCTGCTGAAAAACATTGATGCACAATAAACTAGTAACTTGCTATAGACAAGGCAACTCCTGCTTTGTCAGTCTAGTTCGATCACCACAACTTTGCTTTTTAAATGTTGAGATTAACTTGTTTCTACCACAAAAAGTACACCTGAAACTCATCTTTAAGTTGTTTTGTTTTTTGTTCACCATCATTTTCTATTATTCTGTTTTGATTTATTATTACAAAAAACCTGCCTAAAATTACAGTTGTCTAAACTTAAAATATTGTGTTACAATAACATCAAATTACATCCAAAAAATTAAAAATATATTTTTTTGCTAAAATGCATAATCTCAGCAGTAAAAACTGCAGACCTTGCAATTTCATCGGACATATAAAAGTATTGAGTAATGAAAAACAGGTATCTTAGTTTCCTCCCCTAAAGATTGATTCTAATAGGGACAACTGCAACACAGTGACCCCTGATATTCCAGGAAAAGGAAGAGAAGGGAAGAGAAACATCTCCAGGCATTGCCAAAATAAATAGTGGGAATGTGCACAGTACATATTGAACTTTTTACTGTAACATATTACCACATGTTCTTTTACAATCTCTTCTCAATAACATAAACATATGGCATTGTATATCACATAGCGTGGTGTGTACAGCATAAAAACAAATCATTAATTGGGCATCAGCACAAGCTTGAATCCTGTTCCCTAATGACTATCTGGAAAAAAGTAGAGGCCAATTAAAGCAGCCCATAGTAGTTTGAAAAGGAAATAGTTGATGGCGTGTTCTGCAATCATGCATTTGACAGATGAGTTATTCTGTAGCCTACATGTGCGTATGTGTAGCAGCAGGCATCAGCAAAAGAGGGGGGTGGGGGGGTGGCACGAGCGCATCCACACAACCGTGCAAGAAGATCACTGCCCTCTTTGATCACCATTGAGTTTGCTTTTCTGTGTTAGGGTGTACACTAAGGTCAAGCATGCTGCAGGGTTCACAGATCTATTCTTCTGCCATATGCGCAGCCCTCATTTGACCCTAGTGCACAACGCTGTCCCTTTAGAGACCTGGCCTGTTTCATTATGCAGATAACTCTGCACCTGCCTGACTGACCTTGTGTGCGTGCATGTGTGTGTTTGTGTCTGTGAGCAGGTGCATCAAGGGAAAATTGCAAGGAGATAAGAATACTGTATATTTTCACATTTAAAGAGTAAAAGTTCTATCATCTAAATCATTCTACAGTTTTCTATTTTAAAAAAACAAAACAATGAAAAGACCAACAATGTAATAGTCTGTCTCACAATATTTTCTAACTTCCCTTCCTCATCTGTTGCACTCAGCTCTAAGCTTGTTCACTCCTACCATGGGTGTAAACCCAATTGGGTCACAATTGTATAGTTTCATTAAAAAAGGCTATGTAGTTTTCTAAAATACTTTATACGCAAACCTGATCTTAAACAGTGCCACATACAGTAATATATAAATAGACAGATTTAGAGAGAAGTTGGGAGAGCAATCGCTCTTTGACTGTGAGTCCATCATGAGTAAATTGTGCTCTGTTAGCCCCTGTAATGCAGTTTGTGTAGGGCTGGGTTTGTATTCAGCAGTGTAACAGGGGTTGGATCAGGCTGGCAGCCTGTTTCTTAGTGAGAGCCAAGGGAGGAAGTCAGCTCACTCGCCCCTATAGCTGCCTCACTGGGCTGAGGTCACTTCCTGTCACTTCCCCAGCCCTACTCCAGAGCTGCCCAATCAGCATCGCCCTGCATGAGCCCCCACCCCTCTCTATGCACTGAGCAGACTCTGGATATAGTTACAGGGCCACAGGGGACTGTCAGCTCTCTCTCTCTCTATCCTCATCTCTCTCTCTCTCTCCCTCCCACTCTCTGTTTCTGAGTCTCCCGAGTGTTCTCCGCTGCCACCACCCTGTCCCTCTGCACTCCTAAGAAAATCCTTTAGATGAGAACTGCTCCTGTGCCTGCTCCCTCTAAGCATCCCTGACACCAGCAAAGTAAGCCCATCTGCATATCCACAGGGCCTCGCGTTCCTGTGGCTCATGGTTTATGTATTTCACAGCTCCTTAAAACACAAACGCCTAATATCTCTCCCATGTGGAGGACAGGAGAGAGAAAGAGGAAAAACTACTCTCAAAAAGAATGGTCTTTATTTCTCCTCACTGTTTACTTTATCCGGGCTGAAGTTCATGTGCTGTTGAAGGTTGTTTGGAACGCTGGGGCTTGCAGGTCTGGCTTGCATAGTTTAGTAAAATCTATATGTAACAACGATACAGTTGCCGCATATTGAATCCTGTAAGTTTAAGGCAGGGCTAAACGTTTGATAGACACAGCTTAGTTTGCTTAAGAGTGTCTGTACACAGCCTTCAACTGACAGGGAGTTGACTGAAACCAAAGTAACTAAAGACAGCCTAACTTTCTGATAATAGAGTGTATAGTTAAGTATAACACAGGGCATTGCTTAATTAAAAACTCTCCCTCAGCTTATTCCGTTCCAACACCACCACTCCCCCCACCACCACTGCCCCTTACTCTATTTAAACAATTCTGCTGAGAAGCAGTTGGAATTGGAGGGGATTGCTTTTAGCATTTGGCTTTGGAAGAGAAAAATCTGATACTTAGATTTAGGCTCCTCTCTGGGGCATAGTGAATGGTTCTCTGAAGCTCACTCTTAAGGGGGGAACCACGCTACTTGTGTCACCAGAGCAGCACACTCTAACAAATGATAAAAAGGACATCAATCAAGTCACGTCTTTGCTGAAAGTAATGAGTAAACAAGTGGGGAAAAAAATTAAGAATATTTAGTAGGCAGCCGTGGGTTGTTTTAGGGAAAGCTAGAGATGGAACCACCTTAGAAATCAAGGTTGGTCCAGTCAGACAGGTCAGTGCAATACCAAGTTTTTATAAATATAAATCCTTGCCATAAACCTGCTTGGAGAGATCATTTTTATGAGGAATTTCACCTTTAGCAAGAGTCTGCTTTCTGTTCTACCATCTGTCTCATAATATTCAGCCTGATGTTGGAGTTCTATGTTAATAAACCTAAAAGATTTGGTTTTCAGTGGACTCATTGCTGTATATACAACCCACTATGGGATTGTGGATAGTAGCAGAGTAGACAGCTTCAGGCCTGTAAACAGTAGGTGGGTTTACTTCTCTCTTCTCTCTGCAGGAACTATCCATTAACAGATAATGGGGGGAAAATCAGAGTGATTAAGGCCCAGGGAATTATGGGTGAATACAAATTGACTCCACCTCCGTGTGGTGTGCTCTCTTGAGGTAGAAGCACTGTTCACAAACTAATTTCAGAAGTACTACAAGGCCCATTAAGGCCTGGAGAATGCTGTGGATGGGGGTAGGAAGGTAGTAGGTGGGATCGCAAAGGGATGGACTCCCGCTGGACCAAAGCTGATTGGAGAACTGGTGCCTGGGGGGAACGTTACTAATATCTATTTCCTGCATCCACAGTTTGAGAAGGACAGAGTGAATCAAGTGCAAAATGTTGAAATGAAAGTACAAGATTTAATCATGGCACCTCGAAAATTCACCTCATTCTATCAAAGACTTAATGTATTACACGAACAGTGATGGAAATGTGGTCGAGTGCTAGCTAATAAAATCAAAGAGATTGGAAAACTACCACAGCATGAACGGAGAAGCTTTACTGCAGTTTGCCTGTAGGGAAGTGGGCATGTAAAAGACATATTCTGTGTCTGCAAGAGAAATGTGAAAGATAAGCTTAGTGAGGTACTGAAGCCCTAATGTCAGGGTCCCAAGTTCTATGCATGCATGATGCTGTTTTCCAACATCCACAGGGAGAAGGAGGGGTAAGGTGAGATTGTTGGCTATGACATGTCAGTGGTGGTGACGCCCTCGCACAGCAAGAGCAAAGGATTCTGGGGGAACATGTCTCTGGGAGAATGTCAGCTCTGATGCATGGCAGCTCGTTGGAGGTGCTAATCAGAGCAGGGCTAGGCTCCTGCTAGGATCAGCTTCTTTGCGCCTACATTAACCGCCTCACAGCTCCCCTGGCTACAGGGCCAGAGGTAGAAATCCCAAACTGACAGGTTTTTGTGTTGAGATAAACATGCGTAATGCATGAATGAATGTTACAAAAGGTTTAGCCGACTAGAACACCTTTTGGAGTTCACAAAACATGGGGGACAAAAACATAAGGACATTTCTCCTTCTGCCTAACATAAACACACTGAACAGACATTTCCACTTGAGTTATTTTGCCAAGAGCTCCTGAAAATACAGAAACTAATGCCAGTAGTCATTTTTGGAGTGTTAATAAATGAAGAGAAAACTTTACTCTACACTATCATGTTAAACCAATTTACAAAAGTAGTCCTGAGACCAGAATACATGTGCCAGGTGCCTACACTGAGCCTGAGATTCATGAAGAACCTGCTGCACTTTGTGTTTCTCAATCAATACCTTGCACTGGGCATATATAACCTTGTTTGTGTTGTGTTGTGGCAATGTAACAAAAAGTGGCATACAATCAAAGAGAACCTTTTTTTTTTAATTCTAAAATGAGTAACTGTATACTTAAAAATAGTTAGAAAAACACACAATGATATTAAGACATGAAACATTTGTGAAATTTTGGATTATTTTTACTTATATATTAGCCAAAAGACTACATTTAAATATAAATCTGCACTCTGTAGCATGCCAAAGAAACTAGCTCGTAAAACCAGGTGAAGCTGGTGTTTCAGGAGGATTTGGCGTTACTTTAAGCTTTGAATGATCGTCTGCCATTTTGTAGTTTGCCTGGACTACATTACCTGCTATTCTTACAGTTGGAACCCACAATGGTTAAGACTTGGTCAAATGAACAGTGTGTAGGTCACAGAGGTAGAAGAAAAGAAAAAAAAGAGAAGGGAGAAATCCAAAACAAAGGCAAGAGCCGAATACTTGTTAACGAATGATGTGTAGGCACTCCAGCTGCAGGCAGGTATGGAGGTCCATTGGGGACAAACAGTGCAAGCTGGTGAGATGGATTGCATGGGAGCTCCGGACCCCCTGCAGCCACACAAACACCATTCTGAACTGAAATGCTCTAATTTACTCTATACATGCCTATTCTAAACTGCTGGGCTTTTTCTTGTTGGAAGGAAATAAAGGTCAAGTGACGCTCTGACTTTCCAAGACTCTTGTGCTCTTTGAAAGTTACTGTGCAAAGTTAAAGAAACCAATTAAAAACAAGCAAAGAAACAGTTAAATTGGTAAAAAAAAACTTTCTGGCAAGCAAAGAGGGGAGAAAATCTGTGGTTCGAATCTAACCAGAATCTCTCTTTCAGGTCTCAAAAGAATGAGTGGCCTGAATATAAAAAGTTAATTATGGGCACATGCCTGGCTTTCTTCGCTAGCCTCACTGTGGCATTGTCAGGCTGAGGTATATGGCTCTATGGGGTCTGTGGTCCACACAAAGGAGCAGGGAAAGAGAGCGTTGTGGAAAGGCCCCTTGGCTGGGCTCGCGGCATGGAACACTGTACAATTAGCCAGCCCCTGCGTTCTGCCGGCTTATAATTATCAGTGCTTGCCTTAATTGACTCCCTTAGTCTGCTGCAGAGGGACCCCCCCTTATACCCTCTTCCCCCCTGCTCGACGCAGGCCGCTGAGCGCCACACCGGGCTCTCCAAAGTCATTTAGAAAAGCGCTCATGTTTTCGACACAAAAAAGGGGAACATTTGGTGAGAGAGAATTCATCATCAGGTGTCTAGAGGTTTTCCTTAATAGAAAAGCTGAGTCCCACTGAGTGCGCTCCGTGTAGCGGCCAGCCACGCATGCTCAGGACCAGCAAGCCGCCATTCGCAGCGGGCCACAAGACATTAGCATAATTTTATATAACACAGGCACCCGCACTGGAAATTTAATACATCTCAGCAAATACGAGACAGGCGTTTTGCATAATTTTTTGCTCATTCTCTACCTAGCTTCCTCTCTTCCCTCTACCTCACTGTCCTCGCTCTATGTCTCTCTCCAGTCTCGTGTTCGTCCTGCCTCCCTCTCTCTCTTGCAGCCACTCTCCCTTGCCCCCACCTCTCCCTCACACAACCACCCCTCTCTCCTCACCCCATGGTACTGCTCTCACTAGGAGAGGGGAAGTTCATTACCTCAGCTAAATCAGAATTAGTCCCTTCATTTTGACGGGGCGAACTTCATTAGAAAGGCCCTTCCTTAATCCAGCAGGGAGAACTGATGAATCTACATGGGGGCAATAATTTGCTTCACACAGCACATTCAGCCACTTCCTCCACAATGTTTCCCCCTTCCTTTTTCTCTGACTATCTGGCTTTATGTACTTATGGTTACATTTTTATTAGATCTACAGCAAAAACCTGAGAAAGGAAAACACCTGCATATAATTAACTAATGGTAGCAGAGAGGGTGTAAAGAATGAGTTATGCTGTTTGGAATGTCCCGTCTCCCCAACAGGCTTCAGGGCCTCTGGAGCAGCCATAGCTGACTTGGCCGACACTCAAACACAGGCTGAGTTAGCACGGCCGACAGCAGGCTGGGTCTCTGGGTCTGAGGTAACTATTCAAGATGGTTTTACAATGCCATGATTATGTTCCAGTACTTTAGCATACACAAATCTCCTCTGTGCATGTGATTACAGTAGGTAGGATGAGAAAACAAGAGATAGCAGGATGAAATTTGCTCGCATGAAAGGTATAATCCTTGTTTTTTCTTTTTCTTTTTGCAAGACCTACACTGTTGTCCAGATACTTAGAACAAACTAGAGAGAGAAGAGATGTGAATGAGGACAGACAGCCCCTGGCTGCCATACCACAGCGCCTGGTGTCAAACAGATGTGCAGTTTGGCAGCTACGCTCCCCAGAAAACAGAGAGCACAAGGATTCCAGGGTGGCGTTGAGTCGTGCTTCCCTCCCCCTTCTCACCACTCCCCTGTCCCCCAACAGTCCCAACTCCCCCACACTGTGCCCCTACAGTCTCCCTCCCTCATCACCTCTACACAGGGGTCCCCTGACTGGTAATCTCGTCCCTCGAATGTGAAATCTCCTACAGTGATGCCCCGCGCTTTTACCCCCTGCCTCTGTGGCTGATGGGTAAATTGGAATGGCGCACCCTGCTGGCGCCGAGAGCTCCGAACAGACAGCAGTACACACATGCTGAGGCACCCCTCGCACGTTCTGTGTAATATAGTGGACATGCACACTCTCTCCAAGCTGCAATATCCATGCACAGACACATGTCCAAGCAGAGTTGTGCACATGGGAACAAACACACATACGCACAGACACACACTCACAAAAGCTTCCGGTAAATCACATACACAGCCTCATAAACATACACACATACAGATGCAAGGTAAGTGTTCCATGCATGATCTGTTTGCCCTCATCTGCATAAAGATTGAATATGATAAATAAAGAGACACTAGGAACTGAGTTAATATATGTTCAAATTCAAATGTGCAAAATCTGGAATGGCTCAGCTTGGGTCCCTTTGCAGAAACTACACCTGACTTCAGTTGCCATAGTTTTTTAATATGTGTATGATATAGAGCACACAACTGAAAAACATCGTAAACCGCTGAGCAGATGAGCACATAGATAGGTCCATAGTCTGTATAATAAGCACAGCCAACTTGATGTTTTTCAAGAAGCATACTGTAAAACGTTAAATACATTAGAGGGGAGGCTATCTGTTTTTTATATGCGGCCAGGCATCAGGGTAGAATTTCCCAAAGCGCTGGTTTAGCTGTCCGATGCTTCCACTCCATCTATCTGTCTATTTTTCTCCTCAGCCGATTCTCTGAAGCATGTGTGAACGGTTGAGTCCACCCTCAAATCGCAGGGACGTCCTGAAATAGTCAATGGGACCTGAAGGGGCTAAAGATCACTGCAGAAGAAGCCACTGAGGCCTTCCTGTCAAAGGCAGTGCTTTCAGGGGGCCAGGGGTGAGGGGAAGCCAGAGGGAGAGAGCCAGAGACATGACATACATTTCATTACACTTAAACCAACTGTGGGTTCAACTCAGAGCCCTGGTTTTCCAATGGCGTCTCAAAGGATGGAGTAAGTGGAGGTATAAGAGAATGTTTTTTACAAAGAACACAATGGGTAGGTGGACAAAGCCAGGCAGCTGGACTAATTGCTTGGGGGCTTATAGGAATATTTTTCTAAGCACTTCTGTTTAAAGCTCAATTTAGTGCCATACGTCACTCTGGTGAACATTAAATACTGAAAATGTAAATCTCCAAACTCCAGCTGCAATTAGAAGGAATATTATTATTATAATTGGCATTTCACAACTCTTACATATATTTGTATACTTTTTTTTTTACTATCACACAATTTTTGTAAAAACAGCTTTTTTTAGTTTCTTGATAAGTTTTATAATAAAAAAACAACAACAGAATTTATGATTTCCTCTCTTCTCTTCTCTTCTCTTCTCTTCTCCTCTCCTCTCCTCTCCTCTCCTCTCCTCTCCTCTCCTCTCCTCTCCTCTCCTCTCCTCTCCTCTCCTCTCCTCTCCGCTATTCTCTTCAATGCTCACTGCTGTTTGACAGCTCTGTTTAATTTCTGCCATAAGCACAACCTTAGATGGGCCTGAGATGAGAAAGGAGAAAACAGTATTTATCTCAGACATGCCCAGAGTGGTATTTTCAGCGAGAGCTCTCCTGGCCTTGTAGAGAGACTACTTGTCCATTAAGACTGTCAAAGGATGCTCTCAGAAATGAGAGACCATATCTCTGGAGAGGTCTGCAGGGAGAATGCTCAGACGGGGGCTGGAGTTAAAGGAGAGTGAGCCGGATGGGTGTTGTGTAGTGGCCAATTCTGCACAGGGTTAAGAGAATCTGCAGCCTGGTTCTGCATCACAGTTTCCCGGCTTTGGGTATGTACATTCTCTCACAGCATCATACTGTAAAGACACATTTCCCGACATCACTGCTGCATTATGGAAAATATAATTTACCATCTAACCTACTTTGATTTACAAAGAAATGTCTATTTAAAACCCCTTGGAGTATTATTAAAAGGGCTATAGAATTACAAAACACTATTATTATTGCTCGCTTGGGGGGAGCCCTCGCTCATTAAGCTTCTAAGATGTCGTGGGTTTTGATTATTCTATCAGCTCCATTCTCTTATGACAAACTCCTGCTATTTTGTTGCCAATCTTCTTCCAGCTGTCATATCGTTTGAAAGATCACAAAAACCTTCAAACACACTTGTGATATGTCTTCAAATTCACCAGACATTGCTTGATTCCCCCATTGAATTAGCAGGATTAACTTGAGGAAGAAACGTCTCATATTTCTTAACTGGTTGCTACGTCTGACATCAGAGTGTATGAGATTCTAGCATACTGGTATTGTCCAGGGGAGGGAACCCTCACTCTAACCGTCAGCGCTTCTCCAAGTGGGACATAGATGATTAAAACACACCATGGCTGTGACTGACAGACTCCCCACCGCTTCTAGAAGATGACATGTCTCCAAGTCACACAGAAAAGCAACTCCTCTAATTTTAACTCTGACTACAACACCGACCCCCTCTGTCAAAATCCACAAAAAACAGCCATGCTGAGATTCTTAACCACAATAAAAGTGATAACAACTTAACAGAGAAATAAGTTTAAAAACAACAATGGGGAGGGAGGAGACAAAAGGGCTGAGAAGGCGCCATTTCCCTCTGGTGCACACAAACAGCAGGAACCTGTGAGCTTGTGACAACACCTTCAAACATTTCTGTTACTTTCACAGAAATATCTGATGCTGATGCTCGAATGTGATGCTTCCGCAGCAGTCTTGTCCCAGCGCACATTCGACTTGGCAAGCGCTTGGTTACCAAAAAGAAAAAACACTCTCCTAACTGACTGTGTTTGACATTTGTCATGACAGGAATACAGTGAGAGGAGAAAAGAAAAGAGGAGTGAGAGTTGGGAGGGGAAGAGGAAAATGGAGGAGTGGCACAGGGTGATCGATGTGTGAAATAGTATGTATGAAAAAAAAACTCTCATTCTCTCGGTTTGTTGCAATTCTCATTTTTTCACAATAAGGGGGACAGAGGGGGGTTTCCTGTTATTGTCACGTTGTGTAGAGTGCTCAGGGTCGCGTACTAAATGATTCACAGAAAACGGAATCTTTTACATTGGCGTCAGCAATTCAGCCAGGCGCCCTTGTGGGGGAATTCTTTTTGTGTGTTTTTATTGAAGTCTGCACTGAGCGCGCCCAAAAGCTCTGACAGGGGGCCCCCGAGGGCGCTTGTCTTCACCTCCAAATCATAAGATGGAGAGACGAAGCTCCCTCTGTGCTCTCAATTATACCCCTCAACACCCCTTCTCGCACACAGACTCACAACTCTGCCCTCCCCACCCAAAAAATAAAACAGTGGCAGAGAAGAAAAGCCTTCAGTAATACAGTCCCAGCGGAGGGCTCCACGATCGCTCTGCGCTGCTGGAACAGCTGACAGGCTCAATGCGGCGGGTCCATTCCCTGTGGTCTGTCAGAGTTGGTGCTACAGCATGACGGTTAGTACTTCTTCTCTGGGGATGTGCCTTCTTTGCCTGCCCCTATGTGCCCCTCACATGACAGGCCCCTCCTATGACCCATGGAAGCTCTGTGGCTCTGCCCCAATTACTACTGCGGGTAGGTGGAACTCTGGGTTATGTGCCCCCCTCATGTCTCTTTACCTCTCCCACTCTCCCTGGTGAGTGGGAGACCCATCCAAGGTTCCTGGCAAATTCAGAGGTGGTGGTGGTGGTGGGGGGTCGGTGGTGGCATAAGGGGCAGAAGGGAGGTGTGGGTATTGCAAGGGGGTTGGTGTAATTTGATCACAGGGCACAGCTGCATAAACAGAGGTATCGAGGAATTTCTGTCTACTTGATGGAATTGACTTTGGCCCCTCTTTTCCCCCCAAAGTGGACCATTTTCCACATGTCTCAATGAATATGACAACCTCACTAGCAATATGAGTGCAATGGTGGAACTGCACCACAAGCTCAGAGTAGCCTGAGTCTTTTCTCGAGCTGCGAAATTCGCCCTCTCTGGCTGTCTTTGCTAAAGACCTCATCCAAGTCCTGCTGCCTGACCTGTCGAAAGCAGCCCCATCCTCTCTAAAATGCCCAAACAAAATAAACCAACAACCACTGGCAGGGTCAGAGGGCACTTGCTCTGGGTGCCTGGACTCTGGCGGGCCCTCTGATTGGTGGAAAGGGCAGTGAGTAAAAGGGAATCTTTTCAAAGTGAAATCTCCAGCTGCTGGCTTAGAGCTCCACACCCCACAGTTTGTTTCTCTTTGCTGCTGTCAGGAGTTTTGCCCGAGCCATTTGGAAGGATTAGAAAAAGTGGGGGAAGAAAAAAACTGAACTGGGCAGATCGTGTGTACTGTAGGGTCTGAGTGATGGCTCCAGGCTCCCTTGGAGAGTGATAAACCTTTGACCTTGACAGCCCCCTGTGGTGACCCCTGACCTCTGGCTTTGTGCCACAGACTCAGTGAGACAGGTGCAGGCAGGAGAGTGACCACACCCCCACTGTCCAGGCCAAAATTTCCCTCATCTGACCTACCTGTCCTGATGGTCCATACTATCAAACTATGTAAGAAAAATATTCAGTCTCCAATGAGAATTACAACAATTGATGTTTCAAAATAAAGATGGAAATATTCATGGAGAATGCAAATACTTGATTGCGACAAAAATGCTGTATTGTAGAATATTGTCATACTGCATTTACTAAACTAACACTGTCAAATTTTTATCAATAGATCATTATATCAAACATCTACGTAGGAAGAAACTGCAAAAAGGGTGATTGAAATTATATAAAGGAACTGGTAGTGGTACAGAGGCTGTAAATTACTGCTGAGAAAGACATAGCTAACACACGGATTAGGTTCCATTTAAAAAAAAAAGCCCTTTGTAAATTGATGCACAATGTTATATAAGAAAGTGTGGATATTATTGAAGTGGAGGTGTGTGGTGAGTGGAGTCACAATGACACGTCACGCGGCCTCGTTTTCTTCTCCGCAGCGGGCCCTAGCTCCAAGGTCGTGCCAGTCCGCGCCAGTCTTTCTGCAGATCCATTTCCTCTCCCTAGGCACTTCCCTCATGTTGTTGGCCCAGTGATTCAGTGCCTTGCATTAAGAGCAATTCACCTGCCTCCGGCGTCCCAGCGGCACAGGTCCCCTGGGGAAACCAGGTGGAGCATAAAAAAGTTCCACATATGGTAAAGTCAAGCTGCTCGGAGGCTGCCGAGTGTCTGCTATGGGGATAGAGGCTCCTAAAAGGCCCAGCTGGTACTTGGAAAAGGGCTTCTGCATTACTACACCTCAGTGTCTGTTTGGGCTCCCCTTTGGAAAGTGTTGGCCAGCGCACATGACCAGCCATTTTAGATTTCTCCCTCTACCCCGCCTCATCCCTCACTCCCTCCCGCCTTCCAACTGGTTCTGTATCCAATTGAACATTTGGTCCTCCACTGCTGGTTAATCAAATTCCTCCATCTGGCCCCCCTATCCCTATGGAACACAAAAGGTGCAGCCTGAGCTCGGGTCCAAGTGCATATTGGGAGGGAGGAGGGGGAAGGAGACAGGGACTGCCTACCTAACTTACACAGCCCAGTCAACTAGATCAGGTAGAGAGCACGAGGCCAGGCCTGATCGTTTTGGGCAAACAGGAACAGCTTGGGACTAAGTATCAGAGCCCTGCTGTTCATATAGAGCTCAGGGACGGCAGTGGGTTCATATGACAGTAGGAGGGTTTTATGAGCTAATACCTCCACATACACTGTAGAATACAGAATAGAGTGGAGCCTAAGTACTACTGGCTACAACAGAAGGGAAGCACTGCCCTGACACACTGATGCTATTTAGTCTCCATGGCAGTAGAGGGCACTGTTCATGGAAAACACTGTCCAGAAACAAAGAAAAAGGAAAGAATAAAGGGAATTAAGACATTTTAAGTTAAAACTGCAGATTTGCTTGTTGTCTTCTTACGCTGCTTCCTTGAGTTCAAAGTAGGAGTGTGTCAGTAACTAAGCAGTGTCTAAGCCGCTGCTCTGATCAAAACAGAGCAATCTTAAGATATCACACAAAACCAGCAGTGATCTTTTAATCCCCCTGAGAGAGTGTGCAGCCTTCACAAAATATCTCCTTAACTACATATTTATTGGAAGAGACCTTTTAAAAAGCGCCACCGCCACACAAAGTTAAACAGGTTTTAAAGTGCAGTCACTTTCTCAAAAGGCTTTCCTTACAGCTGTGACATATCCAGCTGATCATGTCTGCTCTTTGCTCTGATTCAGTAGGAGAACCTGATGCAGTGAGAAGACAGGGACATAAATGAGTCACAGATACAGAAACACATGGCATCTCAAGTGCTAGCCCTACCCGTCCATAATATCTATTGTATGATTCCTATTCATGTCCAACCATCCTTTCCCCTGCCAGGTGGCAAAACATGTGTCAATAATTAAACTGCTTTTACATAACAGGATACAGGAACACAATGCAATTTGCTCCCCATATTTCATTGGGCCTTTATGAAAGCACATGAGAGAGTGTAATTAATCAAACCACTGGAATATGTGAACGGCAATTTCCACTTAATGGCACTTACAGGGATTGGGTCCCTTAAGCACCACATTCTGTCTACCAAACGAACGGGATTCATTTTCATCTTCATAGTTCAGACAATAAAACCTGGTGTGGATGTTAAGCAACACCCATTTGACATTAGGAAGTCTGACAACAACATCAGATGGTGTCCATGTGACTCAGTCTCATGGTTTTGGACACACCACACTGTAACTATGCTATGTTTAGCGAAAGTTTAAGATGATCTGATACAGCTATAAAATGATGTGTATGAATGTCATTCTTGGACTTCAGAAATTAATATTCTTTTTTAATGATCTTGCTTTGACCTCAAACCTGAGTGGATGTTCTGTATTCACTTAACCACAGGAGGCTAACCGCCTCCCAGCCAGGGACAGGAAGAGGATCATTCACTGCTTTTAGTGGCTTTCTCTGAGAAGATGGTCCTAGTCTAAATGGCACCCATGTCCCTAAAAGTGTTTCTCTCTCCCCCACCTCTCTCTCTCCCTCTGCCTCTCAAAAGACTCCTCTAAGTGCAGCATCTTGTTTCAGTAATTCAGCCAGGGCAGAGACAGTGAAGAGAGGAAAATAATCGATTTCTCTCTCATTTGGTTCCTCCTAGACTTGCTGTAAGGCCTCTTAGGGGAGTTCTGGACTATTGGACAGCACAATGTTATGGGAAAGAGTGTCATTGCGTTTAAGGTCATCGTTACACCAAGGTTTCATTTTGAGCGTATTTTTATTGGTGTATGGAACAAAGCAGACAAACAAACAATACTGCCATCATTTCCAGGATGGCAGACATCAAGATATGCCTTTACTGTTCATACTGTGCATCACCATTCACAGCGATAAAGAGAAATACCATCCACTAAAGCAATATGATCCAGTGTAGAGATACACTCTGAAAACTGCTGCTAAGTACCAAGCTTTTAGTAAGGTCCATAGGTAAACCTGTCTATAAAAAGACACATTACTAAATAATTTAGAGGAAATGTCTTTACTGTATGATTACTATTTCTGCTTCATATCATCTTTCCAAAAGAGGGAATAAAGAAAAAAGGAGACTGTGGAAACAGAAACAGTCTTGTTTCTTTCTTGTGTCTTGCCTGTTTGATATACTGTATATTTTTACAGACAGTGAAATTAATCAGCTTTATTGCAACGGTGAGTCATTCTGTTGACTCTGCATGGCATGTTACTGTATGTGTAGAGAGAAAACAAATCCATCTGTAAACAGCAGTCTGTCTGTTCCCACTAGACTTAGCATTATTGAACAGTACCAGTGAAATCTTCCCTCCAGCTTTATAGACTCCCAACTTGGTCTCATCAACAGGTTTGTGGTTGGTTCAGTCCATCTCACCTCCAGTTTGCATCGCCTCTGCATTTTGGCTCTTTATGGTTCCTAATAATTCACTTTGTGTTTCAACTCCAAGCAAGCCTCTAAATTCTGAATCACAGTCCATAACTCAGATTGAACATTGAACACTCATTTACATCTGATTGAGATAATTCTTTAGCACAAACCAATTAAAAATGCAATACAGCATTATTTTCAAAATAGAGACCAATCTCATGTGTCATTAAAAGAGCGGCAGCTGAAATACAAAAAAACCCAAATATATCTATTGTTTATTACCTCCTTAGGCATTTTACCCAGAGGGCAGAATAAGAGAGGGAGGGGCAGAGGTCAGCATAATTACCATTCACTCCTTCCTTGGAGTCAGACACTGCAGTACTAAGACAAGCATTGGCAAATTCCATGGCAGCATCGTATATCATATTACCATAAAGCCCCAAAGAGCTAACCTTTGTTCAATTCCATTTGATTCTAAGAGAAGAAAACAGTCTCACTGACAGCCTCATCCAGCCTAAGTGTTTCATGAGTTCAGTTGTTTGTCTTTCAGTCTTGTGACTGCTCTTGCTAAAGATGTGCTATTCCAAAAATAAAGCATCAGGGGACGTGGGGGATCATTGAATCATCCTGGGTAGAATATCACATCATCTGGAGAGCTTCAAGGTTTAGTCTCAAACTATGCCTGAGAAAAAAAGGCAGTTTGTCTTGAAAATAACACAGTGTTTAGTTTCAAGCTACTCCATATAAATAGTCAGATTCAATAATTATGCATTTTGTATAGATACTCATATTCTGATTAACAATTACACTGATTTCTATTTTTTCCTGTGACACCTAATAGTATGCCCCTGATATTAGAATACAATTGAAATAATAGCATTCAGTCTCTGGAAGCATTCTCCATTTTGGCTTTTGTTGACAAACAACAAAGCTCGAGCATTTGCAGTATGAGTTCACTCTAATATGCCTGTTGACTCAAAATAAGAGCACTAGCGCTGACAGAATGTGAAATATTGTTACTGAGCAGAGGAGGCTTAGTGGCAACGTCTTTAGTCATGCTTAAAGCCAATGGATTCAGCTTTCCGTGGCAATCTTTAGGCGGCACGGAAGGACAAATGTTGCCACGAATGATGTAAGAAATGAAAAGATGAGAAGGGGCAAGTAGTAAGCAGACAGAGAGAGAATGGCATAGAAGGGAAAAATGGAGACACAAACCAAAGAAATGAAAAACTGTAACGATAGAAAAAGAAAGAAAGAAAGAAAGAATGAGTGAAAGAAAGAAGGAAAGAAAGAAAAAAGAAAGAAGGAAGGAAAGAACGAGAGAGAATGAAAGAAAGACGCACAGAAAAACAGATAGAAAGAAAGAATGAAAGAAAGAAAGAAAGAAAAAGAGATCTGTGAATTTCCCCTTCCTCCCCTGAGACCTCCCTTGATGCCAAGCATTCATCATCCAGCCTCTAATATCAGTTATTCTGTGGCTCCTCTGCTTACAGCAGAATTAATTTCTGCTTTAATTACTCTCATCGGCGGAATGCTGATGAAGGAGAGGGACGAGGCATTCTGGGACTCGGGCCTCATTCCACCGCTTTAATTTGAATGAATTCCACCCGGAGACGCTGGCAAACAACTGGCAGCCGAGCCCCGGGAGCCACTCTGGGACTGCGCAGAAGAGCTGCAGCCGTGGCCCCCACCAACCTAGCTACCTTGTGTGTGCCTGCCTGTGTGTGTGTGTGTGTGTGTGTGTGTGTGTGTGTGTGTGTGTGTGTGTGTGTTTTCTTGGCTGTGTGTATTATGTGGAGCATGTTGATTGTGGTTGAGGCTGAGCACTGAAGTGAAAAGGTAGGGAGAAAGAACACACAAGAAGAGGAAAAGAAAAAAAAGGATTGATGGATTGAGTGATGAGTGTGTGTACAGTACACAAGTGTGTTTACAGTGTTTATTTGTGAGTGTGCATCTGTGTGTGTGTGCCGTATGTGCATGTTTGCATTCACATAAATGCACTCAGGGATGTGGGGTGAGAAAGCAGAACATCTATAGAAACAAACAGTAAACGATTTCATACGGAAAAAGACAGTGAGAACATATCCATATGGACACGAATAATATGAAATATGAACAACATCACTGGCTGCAGCCCACTGTGTAACACAAGTGTTAGTTTGAGAGCAAAAATCATTAATAGTTAATTTGATTATTCCAGATATGGCACATCACACTCCCCAACAACCCCCTAGTCCATGTATCATACAAGAACTAGCAGTATAAAAAAGAAAAATAGGAAATAACCGCATGAATAGGAAAAGGCTGTACATGTGAGATGTACACAGACCATGTTTGCATAATGAAAACAACTGCAGCAACAGTATAATATCACAGCAACACCGGGAGAGGAGCAGAGAGAGGGGCCATAATTGACTTTTTTCCAAGCCAGCTTGGTAGTTACAGAATGTAGCATATTGGATAAGGATTGTGATTGATTATGTGGGTCTGCCATACCGATTCGTTTGATTAAATGTAACCATGGGTTTCTTTTCCAAGCCCTAATGAAGCGGCAATTTGAAACTGAGAGACTAGAGGACGATGAGCCAGGCTGCTTTCAGCCCAATGCTGTTTATCGGTGTGTATGGAGCTTCATGTCAGGAGTCATCAAACAATTTCCATACGCTGTACCTGTGTTTTTTTATAAACCTTTTTGATTAAAACAATTAAGAAAACTAAACAAATGATTTGCAAAACTCTAACTTAATGCAACATTTTAAAAAATCTAAGATTAGTGCTCTCTTGCTGAAATAACCCTGAAATAATAGCAACATTGAAATTCAATGACTAATTATGTGGCATTAATCTCTATGGGGAAAACACACATTTCCCCTCACACCATAGTAACATAACTATAATTAATATGTATGTTGATATTGTGTAAGAAAAAGATCCTTACAATCTGGGTTGAGTTTTAAAAATCACTTGAATTCATTTCACTTTGGTTCATTCAGAAGCGCTTTTTAAGTTACTACCACAAAACACACCACAATTCATCTCTTCCAATTTTCTGTTTCGAGCCCTCCCTCCTCCAGTTCAGCAGAGGGCAGGGAGGTAGGTAGGTGTGACCTCTACCGACCCTGAAACCTCTGGACAGGTGGGCGGTGGCCTGCATGCACTGTCCGTTTTGGCAGAAGCTCTCTTCCCTCCCCGGTAGGGAGCTCAGGCCATGATGAGCAGCTGGGTCGCAAACACTAAGCACATTAATATCTTCTTAATGATAATAATCATTATGGCATAAGCACCTTCCCCAAAGTGGGAAGGCTCACGGAATGTGCCAGGGTAGCATCGTCGTTAAGCTAAAAAAACTGAGATGAAATGACTCTTTTAATGGGCAGCAACTTATAGCCACCAGGATAATGCAGACACTAATGTAATAATGTGATAATGAGATACACCAAAGACGTTAGGGACAGCAAAAACTCAATGAAACCAGTGTGAATGAATAAATAAAATCTGCTCTTGAAACTGGGGTTGACACAATAACCAGTGCAGATGTACATTGTGTGCATGTATACACCACACTGTGTGACAGATATATGTTTTAATTAGTACAAACTCTAAGATGAAATGCTTCAAGGCCTTTCTGGAGTTGCTGAAATACTTCAGCACCTTGTCTCCTTGTGCCTTTGAATCCACAAAGTGCTACTTGCAGCACTTGCATTTCCCATATACTCGCCTCATTTAATATAACTGTCAGTATTCACCTATCATAGGCCATTATCTGTCTCATCCGCGTTCATTATTGAAGCTAATGATCTGTTGTCCTCTCTGCTCCCCATTGAAGGAGGACTACATTAAAAGTCTCTTACTAACTTAATTAGTAATTATAAATGTTAAAGATTAATCAGAGAGTGAGTGGCTTAAGGTCTACGTCTCTAGGCAGTGGTGGGACAAATGGAGAGACAAAGAGGCCATGTCGCTTCAGTGTTCACACTCCACTGTCATGCTGGAAATGGAACAAGACATATGAAAAGAGTGGAAGTGTGACCATTTTAACTCTAATTACTGTCACGTGTATTTATGTCAGTGTATTTTTGCTCAAAGAAAAGAAAAAAAACATCAAACAAACAAACAAAAAAAACACCAAAATATGATAACACTTTTAACACAGATAACACAGAGCTTTTGTACATAAAATATCTTAAGCTACAATACAGCCAAATATAAAATGTTGTTTTCATTCTATAATCTACAAACACCTACTGTAGTGGATATAATGCTGTTAGAGGAAGCACCATTTAATATTATAACCTATGATGCATGCAGTACTCACATTATCTCTTTCTAACAAGATGGAAATAGATCCCCTTAATTAAATCCTGGGTGTACACTAATTCCTTACTAAATCTGCACCTCTCTGACAATTCCACATCAGCAGCACCATGCACTCCAGTAAACATATAAGCACTGATATCAACATTAAACCTTAATAACTAATAAAGCTTTCATCCAGGGAGTTCCTGTGTGATTTCCATTAATGTGGGGGGAATCGCCCAGGACCATCTCCCTGTTTTCCGGAGCATGTTGACGCTCGAGCCGGGGGTTGGTACTCTCGACGCAGGAGGAAAACAAGGAGGAATCTTTAGCTGTGCTGAGTTGTGGGATGGTACACATGCAAATTTCATTTCTGCCGGAACTTCACCCATATGTGCAAGAGAAGCTGCTACACTTTTATCTGACCAGAATTTAAATACATTTAAATTTTAGTTAAAGGGGATGGACAGGGCTCACAGTGAAACAAAGAAAGAGTAAAGAAAAACTGTCTATTGTAAAGACAAGCAAAGATTTTTACAGTAAACAAGGATGGATATCCATTTCATAGCTCTGTCCTCTCTCTTGTAGAGGAGAAATGGCGGTGCTTTGACTGTTGAGCAGGGAGTCCTATCACACAAGACACACAGAGTGGGGTGATGGTAGGGGGCTGGCCGGTGGCCCGCAGCACCTGAAACCTATTAGAGAGCTTTGGAACATTCCACAGGGTTCTTCCACTTTGGCCAGAGGGCATCGTAAAGGTCCTTACAGAGAGACTCAGGAGCCGACAAACAGCCAGCAAGGTGAAACAGTTAAGCTGGAGTCTGATATGGAAAAGCGTGACATCTGATGATACTGCAAATGACAGTGTTGCTAGCTTTGTCACTAAGAAGATAACACGTATTCACTCGATCCGTATGTGGTCTAAAGACGAAGATAACATATTCTGTTTTTAGATTCACAAGGAGTTTATCTTAATAAAGGAACACTATGATTAAAACATTTACCGTTGGCAAGCCAAGCAAAACTTTTATCAACTTTTTATCAAATGGTTTGCCATCTGGACTTAAAACAGTAGGGGCCCAATAGTGCGCTGACACTAAAAAACAAACATGCATAAACACACACAACCTGCTGCCAAAATTCTTGGAGATAGCCTTATCTTCTCCGCTCTGTGTGTGTATATATGTGTTTTAGTGGTACCAAGGCCCATCTCTTTGGCTGGATCTGTTTCCATGCCTCAGTGTTATGCTCACTGGGTTTAGCTCTATGGGTGTCTGTGGCCTCTCCTCTGGCCGCCCGTGTCCATTTGCTCTGCGGGTATGGCAGGCCTGAGCTGACAGATGGCCGCCCCTCTCCATTCCGCTCCAGAGTAACACAGTAACTGGTTTTTCCTCCGCCGTTGACCTTGCCACAGCCAGCCAGCAATCCAGGCTGGCACTCGGCCTGTCGAACAGGAGGGTAATGAAGTCCAGCGCTGCTCACATGATTATTAAGGCTTTGACGCTGGGGGGCCTTTCAGAACCCTATCCCCCTCCCTTCTCCTCCCCTGTCTGCCATTCACACAGCAAAAGTTCGACGAGGATAGTCATTCGTTACATGGTACTTTGGAAAACCACCATTTTGCTCCATAAAGAGAGTGAAAACTTTTTGCGGTACTCTTTTGGAGTTTGCATGCATTCTAAAACAAACCTCTGTTCGCCTACAAAACATACTTAACAACAATTTTGAGAACAACACTGAAACTCTTTCCTATTCAGTAGCATACTGGTGTCCCAGCATGTATGTCATTCCAAAAACACACCAAGTGAGAGCCGCTACACAAAGTTAGATCAGATCTGTCACACTACTAGTGGTGCTGACAACCTCTAAAAGCAATGCAGCTCAGCAGTAGCGCACCACTTCACTCTGACTGTAATTCTCCCTTACCACAAGCATCTCTAGGCACGACTGGAACCCTGGTCCCTTCAGGGCCAGGCTGGGATTTGAGAGGTGTAGGTTGCAGCTCTGACCTTTACTAAGGCAGGACTGTCTGTTTGCACTTCTCCCAAAAGCCCCCCTCCAGTCAGACTGCTAAGCAACCCCATCAGACCAGGGGTGCGCATGCACCTACGGCCTCGGTGACATCTCAGAGACCATGGGGAGGTGGAGTAATGCAGAGGTTAATTCTGATCATTCAGTATTTATGGGCTTCACTTCAGAACAAGGGTTGGCATTAACACTCTAAAGGAGACATCCCTCCTGTATATCAATAAAACATACCCTGAAGCACAGGAAGAGCCTACCTTTATTCAGGTTGCCCAAGTCCTGAACTAGACTTGCATAGATGGATTCTAAAAGTACACCAGTGAAACCTTCATTAGATAATGCCTTTAAATTCAAAGGAAAAGTTCATAAAAATCAGTATTATTGAATTTAGTTGTAATTTATGCTGTAGAAGGAATAACTCAACAGCGAACCCTGTCCGACCAATCACTGCAAGGAATTTTCACCAAATCACCATGGTGACATCAACCTAGCAATTGCAATGCAGTAAGGGGCAGCAAGTGTTCACTCAGAGTTTGTACAAACAGGCTGTATGAACTGAGAGCATCAGATATTTTCTCACATGTTGGCCTAGTCTGTGAGGTGTGGGGAAATGTCAGGAAAATCAATAGATAAGGACCACATCAGACTGAGCTTGTCTGGCCTAGCAACAGAGCATCCCCATGGTGATGTCAATTACCTCTGCTTTACAACAAAAACACCAAGAAGAGCAAAGCAGTCTCTGCAATGCTGTAAAACTTTTAATGCAGTCTCCTGGTTACATTGAGGAATTTGTAAGAAACTTGTTTTTTTTTTTTTCAAACCAGATTGGTAGGTAACACAGTGAATGTGAGATTCTTACTGATAGCACCTTTTTGCAGCTCACTCTGTTTTCTATTCTCCTCATGGACGCCACATTAGTCAGGGAGAGGTATAATGTAACGAGCAGTAAGGTGCGCATAATTGCATATTAGCAGCAACACACTTGGCTGCACGGGAGGTGACTGCGCTAACGAACAGAGAGGCGTTATTAATCACCAATTAATAAAAGCAGCCAGATATCACACTCAGTATATGGCATGCATGGTTTCCTTTGTTTCCACTAGCTGGTCCAAGCCTGTTCTCTTATTTATTTCATAAGATTGATCCTGTTCCTGTGCTGTGTTGTCTATTGAGTTCTGACTCTGATCCAGCCTCCTAGGAGTGAAATGAGGAGTGTTTGGCCATGTTTGTTAGCAGATTACATGTGTATGTGCTCTATGAATGAGTCCCAGAAACTGAGGGAACAGCATCAGACATAACTAATCAAGAAGGGTTATAGGAAAAGAAACAAAGAATGAAAATACCATATACTGTTTATTCACCAGGAGGGGAAAAATGGAGTATTAAATGTGTTGCCACCAGGGCAGAGACAGTGATGGAGACCATGCAATCAACATACACTGGACAAGTTGCTCTAGGGGCCCAAGACAAAAGGATATGTGTCAAGGATAATTTGCGGCCCTTAGCAAGAAACAACACATGGCTTTCAGCTTCAAAAACTGTTACAGTGTGCCTCCTGTCTGTTCCCCAACTAATAGCCAACACAGTATGTTTTGCCAGGTTGGAACTTGGTTAATACAAAAATATGAGTGCTACATAGTGAGGCAGGAGGAAAAGGGAGAGATAGTGGACAGTGAGGGGAGGAAGGAGAAAGAGAGAACAGAGAGGAGGAAGAGAAAGCTAAAGGCGTCTCACTCGCTCTCCTCTCCAGCTCTGTAACGGCCCACAGTGCCTGTTTCACACAGAGCGGCCAGCTGTACAGCAAATGTGCCTTTCCCTCTCCGCCCCCGAACCTTTCCACCCCTCCAGTGCCCCCCTCTGCCTGGGCCGACCAGGCCACCGGCTCCTCTCTGTGAGAGAAGGCTCCTCCCTGACTTGGCTTCAAGCTCAATGCTGTCACCAACCCAAAAAATCTGTAGAGGTGACCCCAAAAACACTTTTTCTGGGATGTGGTTTGGTTTGTTTGTTTACAATTGTCCTTCTGAACACTGCCACCTTGGCAGGAGCTGCTTGGAATGGACAGGAGTGAGATGAGAATTGGATTGAAAGCAGATATAACAGAAAAGCAAAAACCTTTTCACCTTTAAAACCCTTTAAGACAGAGCCCGTGCTTCAAAACATGTCAGGGCTCTGAAAATCCACACAGGGACATTTGAAACAGCGCGATAAATGGGCCAAACGTGCCCCCCATGAGGCTCCAAATGTCATAGTTTACAGTGGGGTCAAAGTGAAGCAATGGGGTGGCTTGATGGCGTGCTGATAAAAACCAAACTGGCTTTTGTGTCAATGAAAGACCTTCAAAGGTCCTCGTAGAAAAAACAAAAAACACATAACGACTTTGAGAAAGGACTGTGATTTTAAATATCCTGTAGTATGCAATTACTACAAATGAAGACAGCAAATCAATTGATGGACAGATTTTTTTTCTAATCACAAATAAAAATAAAAATAAGGGATTTGATAGTGACTGCAGCAGCTGAAAGCTGTATAAATCTGTGTGTCTCTGGAGAAAAATCGGACACCCTCAATTCTGTAAGTGTGCCATGCCAAAAAAACTCTAAACTAAAGAGTGGCCAGCTGTCTTCTGGCCTGCTATTAAATTGCTCCTTGGATGGTGGCGATATCATTTTTTTCTCCATAGGAGTATCACACCAGGTCCCCAAACAGAGCGACCAGCTGTACAGCAAATGTGTACTGATCCATCTGGGCCCTAGCAGGCTGTGGCCTCCATCTTAAGACACGTGGGGCCGTTCACAGGCTTGGCTGGGTCTGGTCTGCAACACACCCTTCTGCACCCATGGCCACCTCCTTCCCTTTCATTTACCTCCATTATCATAGTAAATGTCGAGTAGCTGGCCACCAGAGCTGCGCTTTATGTCTGAACTAGGATCGTCATCATCTGAGTGTAATATTCATGCATCAAAATGTGCTGGCAGTCGAACAGAAGAGGCAGCCACGAGCACTCCGGCCTGATGGAAGGAGGTGAGGGTGGAGGCTGAGTGCACTTGGTTTAGGAAGACTATTGTATTACAAAGGCAGCTAATGTGGACTTGTCTGGGTGAAACAGGCTCAGGTTTTGTTGTCCCATACACTTAGCACTATGGTTATGTCACGGCACATCACTATATATAGAGTTATCAGTGTGAACTGACACCATGGAGCGGGGCTGAAAACAACACCCCTATGAATCCAGCGTCTGCTCCATTACCTACGCTAATAACGCTGACAGCTGAGCGGAGATGACCCCAGCCCCCTGTTTCCCCTCTCCTGTGCAGATGGCCATTAAAAGGAGAAAGTGTCCCTTTTTTCAGTAGAAAAGGTATTTAGAGCTTTTCCAAATGAATATTTTTTCTCTGTGTTTTTGGCCCAAATTAGCTTTGCAGTGATTACATGTTGGATCAGAATAAACCCTATTCTACATTAAAGAGGGACCAATTCTTAAGTGTCTGTTAAAGCCACAAGAACCAACATCAGTATTGTTGACAACTAACTTTACTACATCTTCAGTTAAACATATTTTCTTTATTCTATTCAAATTCCTTTTTGTTTGTTTGTTTTACAAAATGCAATCACTTCTTGACAACTTCATCTTTCTACCAAATTGTCATCACAATGAGTTTTGTTTTCTCCATATTTTACAGATCAGAAAAACAAATGCATCTAACAGAAACCCTTTTGAGGAGTCTGATGAAACCCGTGATCATGTCGAATACAAAGCAATGGCATATCAGAGAAGTAAGACATCAGACAATAACCCAATCACCTATCCTCCTGTTATCTTAAGCTGTCTGAATTCCACTATTATAGGGGAACGGTGTGCTTGTGCGGCTGAAAGACATAAAATAACCAGTAGGGGGGTTTGTTTTCTACCCTCCCAGTGTGCTCCGTGCCTGCCTTTGCGAGAGAAAGGACTAATGCTGGCATGGTACTGTATTAGGCACCCCCAGTAGACTAGTGGGTGAGCAGATCGCAAAGATGAATACAAAATACACACCTACACACTCTCAGCTCGTCTCTCTCCTTTGCAAATACACCGCAGCATCAAAATCACAAATCACATGCTTCTGATTGTTTATGCACAAACAGTGGGTCCCTGATAGAATTGCCTACCGGTCCTGATAGAATTGCCCACCGTGTTTAAATTCACCTGCGCCTAGAAGCGTGTCCCAAACAGAGAGGCGGTTTGGTTCCAGATCAATGAGTCTCTCTCCCACTGAAGACAACAGATAATGCAGTGTAATGAAAGAGCCGCCAAACGAGCTGAATAAATGAATGAATAAAGGAACGTGAGACCGGAATTCACCTACTTACTGCAGGCAAGAAAACCTGTTTTCCAATTGTCTGTTCTCCACAAATTATTCTGCCTGCATACAAATGACAACCAAAAGTAAAGACATTTTGAAAATCGTGGAGGTTAGTGTCACACCAGCACTCTTTGTTTAAGAATCTAGGAATCTTGTGAAAGGGAATGAGTAATTTGGAATATTTTTGATGCACAATGTAATAAAATAAAAAATCCATTTCTTCAGTTGATTTGACGTCATTAAATGCAGAGAGCATGAAAGTATGTTACCAAATGTATTCAGATTTCAGTCATCTGAATGGACTACTTAAGTGAAGATGCATAAAAAACAACCAAACCAAAAATATACAGTAGCAATGTGGAGATTCTTCAAAAAATGTGGGATAGTATTTGGAATTTTAAACAATTTGAATAAAATCTGTATTGGATTTAAATATTTCAACAATCTGTATGTTTCCACTACTTCAAACTACCTTCATTACAGAGTGGTTTGAAGTGGAGAGATTCTGCTCCACAAACATGCACACATACTATACTTTACCATTCACATGCATGGGGAAATGAAGATGATGGATTTATAAATGCACAACACTGGGGATGCAGTTGATGGTCAAAATATTAAAATAATTCCACCTATTTGGTGATGTGATCCAGATACTTGTGAGCCTGAATGAGACAGGGTCAAATATTTTATTACATATATCACATCAATTCTCAGTATGTGATTCATTTTTCACAATTATGAAAAGACTATGTCTGATTTTTATAAAATTATTCAATATTTGTTGTGACATTGGGTGAATTTCCCTTAATGATTTGTATATTGTATTGATGATGGTCATATAAAATCATTCCCTCTTACATTTAAATCACACACCTAAAAGCCACACCGATTAAATTTATGCTACATTGAATACTTTAGGAAACGTAGAAAAACACATTTATGTTGATAGTACACAAACATCATTTTATATGGCTTGTGTCACTGCAGGATTGCAAAAGAGACCATAATGAATCAAACAAAAAGAAAATCTCCTACCCAGCATGTGGTTGGCCACATGAACTTGGATGTCCCATTCACTGTAGAATACCATCTGACATTTGATGCACTGGTATGTCTTCTTCTGTAAATATGTCAGAGAGGAAATCGATTATTATAGTCAATGTTGAAAAATGAAAAAATGAAAAAAATAATATGACACATTAGAAATATATATTTGTCTTCCAAAATTAACATTGTAATACCAAACATATGTAAACCAGCATTTTAAAAGTTTCATCTTAAGTCAATAGAACATTAAAAATACCTCTTCAGTTTGTGAGGGGCTGGCTCTGGGCATGGGGGACACCTGGGGGGTCTTGAGCTGCCCACTGTTACTGTCCCCTGCCTGTTCCCGGTGCACTGTCTGGACATGGTTCTGCAACTCTGCTTCAGACTCAAACTTCACATTGCAGCTGGAGCATCGTGTCTTTGCAGCAGATGAGGATGATGTAGAAGAGGATGAAGATGATGAAGAGACTGCTTTGCCTTTCCCCTCTCCTGGGCTGAGACTCTCCCCCTGGATCCATGTGGTTGTTGCTGGATTGATGACACCTCCATGCTGCTGTTGTTGCCTACTGCCATTCACTGTTGGGCTGGAGCTCTTGGAACCAGCAGCTGTCACACAGGATGCACAAAGTCCATATGGCAGTCCATTGATGTCCAGCTTCACCAGGTCCAGTTTTGACCGAAAATCTTTCAGGCATGAAGCGCACTTGAAAGGTTTCTGGACATGGTGTTGCGGCTGGTTGTGAGAGATGACATGGTTGCGGTGTATGGGTTGGTTGGAGGACATAGTGCCTGTCTTTTGCATGTGGAAGGTACCATGAATCTTGAGCTCCAATGTGGAGGTAACTGTCTGCATGCACACCACACAGCGGAAACCTGTCAGGGAATTCCTCAGGTCAGGGTGCATCTGGCAATGTTCCAGAAAGTCCTCCTCACTGTGGAGAGGCATCTTACAAATGCGGCAGCTGCCTGTGTCCAGGCTCTTGCTATGGGTGACCTTGTGCTCAGTCAGGGTGAGCAAGGAAGGGAAGCGCTCCCCACAGATGGGACACATGTAGTGTTTGACAGGCCCAAGGTGGGTCTGCATATGTTCCCTCAGCCCAGCCTCAGAGAAGAAGGTGCGAGAGCAGACATTGCACTTGTGGTTGCCCTTGATCATGTCAGCTTTCCTTTTCATCATGGCACTTTCACCAGGGCGTATATTGTGGTCTCTCAACTGGTGGTTAGTGAGGAGTGACTCCATGGTGTAAGATGCCCCACAGATGTCACACCCATACATGGGATCTGCAGTGTCCACCTCTTCCTCACTTCCATCATGGCTGTTGTGGGACTCCACCACAGATCCTCCTACAGCCCCTGTGCCATGGCTGTTGGTTAGGAGACCTTGTAGCTCAGCATCTTCTTTAGGCTGGCCATCACCACCACTTACAGTAGAGCCATTAGCACCACAATTCTGTGCCTTTCCCTCAAACACACAGTGTTTCTCCCTCAAATGCTTCTCCAACAGGACGATGGCATGGAAGGCCTTACTGCAGAAGCGACAGTTATATTTCTTGCTGTGGGTGGTGATATGGCACTGCAGCTCAACTTCTGTGCCAAAGGACTCCCCACAAAAAATGCAGCGGTGGGCACGGCCCTGGTTTTCCAGATGGCTATGTTTGACATGTAGCTGCAGATCTGTCTCATGCCTGAAGTCCCAGTTGCAGGAGGTGCAGCGGTACACCTTCTTCTCGTTGCTGTGTTTTACAGCAAGGTGGAGTTGGGTAGACACCTTTGAGTCAAACACCTCTTGGCACAGAGTGCAACGAAAGAAGACAAAGGTATGCATATCAAGTAGGTGCTTCTGCAGATCATCGACTGAAGTGAACTGCTTGTCACAACTCTCACAGATGTAATAAGTGGAGGTTATAGTAAAGTGAACTGTCACATGCTTCAGCAGGGACTCTTGGTTTGGGAACTCTTTGTTGCACTGTGGGCAGGTGAGATGAGGCTGTAGGCCATCCAGATGAGTTTTCAGGTGAGTCTGGAAAAGGTCTAAGCTGGTGTACTTGGCTCCACACTGGTTACATATGAACTCACTGGTAGCGCGTGAGGCTGAGCTACCTTGCTTCAGCATGGCAGTTTGTTCCAAAGATATTGGAGAAGAGGGACTGAGAGTGCGCAAGGATTTCTTTCCATTGTTAATGTAGTTCAGCGCCAGTGGAATGTTCTTGTGATTCTCCTTGATGTGCTTGTTAAGCTTCAAAACACTGTTGAATATGGGAGAATTGGTGCAGTACGAACAAGAGTACACTTCTACTATAGGTTCCTTGGGGGTAACAGCCAGAGGGGAGTCAAAGCGCAGGCTTCCCCCATCACAGTGAGTCTGACGAACATGCTCCTCCAAAGTGGCCTCTGTCAAGAAACCCATGAAGCATTGGGGGCAGAAGAAGGCATTGCTCTCCTTGGCCACAGGGCTGGGAAAGCCATGGGAACATCGGATGTGTTCCTGCAAGGCGTTGAGATCACTCAGCACCTCAGGGCAGAAGTTACACTGAAGAAGGGCATCAGGTAAGCTGGCTAACAGGGCAGCATGGTCCTCTGCATTGTGGACCTGCTTAAGATGTTCATTTAGATTTAATAAAGAGGGCAGAACCTCCAAACAAAACTGGCAAGTATGGGCCTGCTCTGGCTTGTCCAGGTGCATGGTTCGCAGGTGTATCTGAAGCACAGCCAAACTGGAAAACACTTGCTTGTTGCAGTAGATGCAACTGTAGGAAACTTTAGGCTGTTTGGAGGAACGTCCCATGTCTGATGTGTTCTGAGCAGCTCTCTTTCTCCTTCCCCTTGTCTTGGGCACAGGTGGCGCTGTCTCCACCATTGTGGAGCTATCGACAGAAAGGTTGGAGTCAGGAGTGGTACTAGAGACAGAGGTGTAGCCCACAGTCAGCAAGGAGGGGCTGTTACTATGGTTACTAGATTCTGGGAGCTGGTGGATGTCCATGTGAGCATAGAGGTCCTCAACAGACAAAAAGTGCTCAGAGCAGATAGCACAGGTGTGACCCTTCCGGTCACGACTATGAGCTTGGTCAATGTGGGTCAGCAGGGTTCCCTCATCACTGAAGGGCTCATGGCAGTAGATGCACTGCAGGGTGGCCCCCAGGCCTCCATCCTCTGATGGCGAGCACTCAGGGTGACACTCAGCAATGTGCCTCTGGAGCTCTTCTGGGACATCAAAGCCCTCCTCACAACGGCTGCATTTACGGGTTTCTTTCAGCTTCCATTCATCAGCTCTAGAAAGGCTTGAGCCACTGCCATCTTTGCCTCTTTCGTGTACTTGCATGTGTCCGTGAAGAGAGCTGGAGGAAAGGAAGCCTCGGCGGCACACAGGGCACTTGTGGGGTTTGTTGGAGGCGTGAGTTTTCATGTGGATTTTGAGGTGATCACTGCGGGAGAAGGCAGAGTCACACTCTCCACAGTGGTACTTCTTATCACCTGTGTGTAGCTTAACGTGTCGATCGCGGCTGCGCTTGTGCTTAAACAAACGGCTGCAAAAGGTACAGCTGAATGGGAGTTTATCCCCGTGGCTCTGTTCGTGGCGCTTGAGAAAGCTTAGGCGACTGAAGGACTTGTCACAAAATTGGCATGGGTATGGCAGACCAGGGCCCCCTTCATCCTCGCCAAAGTCATAGTCCTCACAGTGTCCTGGAGAAGTCTGGTCCTTACTGGAGGGAGATGATGCTGGCCAAGAACATGATGGGTCATCCTCAATATCAGCACCGTCTGGAGAACAAGACAGAAATAGGGGGAAGGAAAGAGGGAAAAGAGGATATCATGGGTAAGTTAGAGGGAAAAAGATGAAGACAGAAAAAGAGAGAGTGTAAGAGAATTTTCTAAGAATGTATTCGCACCTAATTTGTCTCACTCTTTTGAGTAGAAAAGGTGGGCCACCATGCCGTTATTTGTCATAATAATCATAAGGTAGTCATGCATGAGTTTGAAATTCTTTGCAACTTAGACCATTTTTTCTTCAGCATAAACAATACCTCTCCTTAGGTGTTATCTTAAAAGTTACATTTAAATATGCAATTTAGAGTATAATTAGAGAAGAGAATAAATGGAAATACTTTTACTACAATTAACCTTGTATGTGGCCATATAATGGCTTAGCCCACTGTGACTCAAAACACAATCTCTGACATTTAAAGTCAACACAAGACAATGGGTGTACTTTAGGATGTAAGCCTGGCATGAGGTAAATTAGAACATTTCTATTATTCCTGAACAATTACTAGAATATTTTTGAAAAACAAGAGCCCTTGAAATGACCTTAAAGACAAGAGAAAAAAAGCAGGGAAAAGCAGTTCTCAAAGGTGAGGGAGAAGATTAAATGTGCAATTTAGACCACAGCGACGCATAGCCTTTAGTAACCTTCCACTGCAAAATAGATGATTTTCATGAAACATGGGCCTTTCAGAACATCAGTCAATAGATATCAGATTATGGAATATGCATTATTATCATATTTGTCAGTGTGGTCTGTCCTAAGCTGTGAGGCAACTGATATTGGATGAATGAATATGCCATGTGCTGATACAGGGGAAGCAATAAGGGGACGGGTGAACATATAGGAGAGGACAACTGAGTGGCTAACTATCTCACTCAAGGACAAGCAGGTGCAAAGAATGACGAGGGAACACCAGCCAACTGACAGTACAGCTCCCATGTGTGTTACTATTACTTTAACGTCTCCCTATACAAATCCCTTATTTGCCGACATTCCTTTCCACTGTTGCACTGTGCAGTGATATCAATGGAAAACACCACTTTCCACAAGTTCAAAAGGTTACAGACCACTTCTTCCCGCTGCCGAATTCTAAGTGCTGTGAACTTCCTTACCTAAATAAAACAACGTAATCCCAACCCCTTCAGAAAAAAAAAACTGTGTCAAAAGGCCAAAACTTGGAATGGGAAAAACAAGAGGAAACTGCAAAGATTTATGAGAGGGACTAAGGAAAAGCACAAGCTCTTTCCAGGATCCAACCTCTGTACTCTCCTTCAGCTGACAAATCTAAGTCTCTCTCTCTCCCCCTTTCTGTTGTTTTTGCTGGGAGATCTGCCCTTTGTCAGGATATCATGCCCTCTCTGAGCACTTACCCCCATCAGGGCCTATCTTCAGGAAACAGATGGGGTCGGAGGCCATTCCCTTGCCCCTCCAAACTGCTGAAAGCGGCACATTGAGAGCCCACCTCCACACCGTGGCCCTCCCGGAAACCTCCCACCCCTGGCAAAGCGCCCACTCTGCACACACATCTCACTCAAGAAGAAAACCTGGCCTGATTTACTTGCTTTATCTCTCATACATGTCTCAATGTTTTTTTCTCTCTCTCTCTGGTTTGAGGGAGGATGGGTGACTCAGTGCTATGCCCTCCTCCACAGAGGGGGCGGATCTGCCCTCTCTCACACTGCCTCCCAGGGTATAGGAGAAGAAGAGAGTGCAAGAAGAATGACCCCAGCCAATGCCTTACAGTCAAACATATTGGCTTCGAGACAACAGTATGAAACAAACAAATAAATGGGCCTGTATACAAGGCTAAATGAAATTCTACTGTCTTAAATGAGGATGTCTTTGCCTTGAGACATTACTAAGCTGTCAGGACAACCTCATTCCATTTTTTTGTTTGCTTACTTGATGTATTTTATTTATTTAGTGCCTTTACTCCAATAAGACACATACATAAAGTCATATCTGTAGGGGACATGTGGGGGTTGCAAACAGCAGAGTTCAGCTGACAAATTGAACGTGTTTAGATGAGCAAATAGTTATGTCTATATAGGATTTGTAAAATATTACAGAAACATATATAAATAATATCAGAGTATAATATTAATAATTTAGTGTAATAATGAAATTCATTTCTCTCTGGGTTGCACCTTTTGTCTTACTAAAGGCATCTTCACACTAATGAAATTTGAAGAAAAAAAAACATGGTTGCTAAGTTACTTTTCTTACTGTGATGGCCATCAAATATTAAAAAAACAAACAAAAAAACAGCAACCTGTTTTAGGGCATTAAGAGTTGAAAATACTTTTTTGGGTACACTGTCCCACATAGTTAGACTTACTAGAGTTTCACTCTCTCTCACACATACACATAGTAAAATACACAAGACAGCATGTGAATACTGCACATCCACTCACAGCAACAAACATATATATGTGCACACATACATGTGCACATAGAATACAGATACAAATGCAATGGCCGAAACAAGTGTGTGAACAACTGTAGATGAAAGAGCAATCTTCCTCAGGAGACTTGAAGAGGAAAGAGAGAGACTTGTTTTTTTCCTTCTTCACCCAGACAAGAAATGCCCAGGCCTCAGCAGCAGCCTGAGTAAATAAAAGAACGGGCCTTACTTCCCTGTCTCTCGGGCCGGGGGCCTGTGCACGCCAGCACTCTCTGTGCTGCTGCCAAAGGGGATGCTGGGGCCTGAAAAACTACACCCTGCAGCTGAAGGGCTGTCTTTGTTGGTCTGCCAAGGCCTTCCTGAGCATCCTCCAGCCAACAGCCTGTCACGTCCTGGGAGGAAGACCTCCATCTTAAGGCCTGTCCCTCTCTGGGAGTTCTGTCCCTACCCCCTCCATCTTTCTCTTTTAACTGTCTCCTATATGGAACAAAACAACCTAATTTAGAGTGTTACTATAGGGGATGGCATAAAATGTGCTTTAGTAATATTTACTAGTAAGATATAATTTCTGCCATCAGTTATACTACATTAAAAAAATTAAACAAAAAAAGCCTAGCTTGTCAAGTTCAAGTATTCAGTATTTGTAAGTTGAATTAAGATATCTGCAAAAGCCACACAAATCAGTTTATCTTTTTACTGAAATTGCAAATGTAAGTACTAAAAAATCCCCCTTCACACGCAGGCCTCAGTTTCCTCAGCCAGTCTGAAGTACTCTTTGTGCACCACTTCCTCTATGCTCATTTATAGCAACCTTTCCTAGAGAAAATATTCCTGTTCAAATAAGATCCTTAATGCTGGGAACAGGTAAGTTTACTGCTTCTCTACACACTGCCATCACTTCTAAAATCCCTAAAGAATGTTTTGATTTATGCAATTAATGTATTTGGGAATTAGCAAAATATATAAATATAAATTCAAGGGAGCAAGTCATTAATTTTCTTGATGGCATTGCTTCCCCATTGGAATATAAAATACATATGGTTGCAAACATTGTCTCATTTTTTCTTTAAAGGCTAAATGATACACATAATTTGAGAAGATTCATTACAATTGCCTTCTTTGCAGTCAGAACATATGATTGTTGGATTGATGATACGACTGATAACATTTCAAATATATCAGTGCCTGGTTAGTGGAACAATAAATAAAATATGTGTGCAAAAGTGATACAAAACCAGTAAAATCTCCTTGTAGTGACTGCAAAAGTATGCAGCACTAGAATATGTGAAAGTTTGGTTAGTTGAACAATTGTTTGATAAAGAAAGAATTAGAGAAATCATGTCTACGAGTCAGAAATAATTGTACAAAAACGTACAATTAATTCTCTTGTGTAATTCTCTTGGGAAATTTTATTGTAGTTTTCAAAATAAGTGAGTTCCTACCAAAATACTGTAAAAAGCCTATATGCCCAGTTCTTCAGCAAAACTAATATGTTAGTGTCAAACCCAAACACACCTTGGTGTCTGCATTTTGAAGTTTGTGAAATGTCTTTTTTATAATCAGCGCCACAACATAGAAGTAAAAGCTAGGTGCTGGGTGAAAATAATGATTTTATGAAGGTTCTGTATAACCTATATTTTCAAAATAATTGTTTACATAATTATGTCCTGTGTTTCAGGGAATTTGACATTTGTTTGCAGGTTTGGTCCAAACTTTACACTTGTGCTTATTAAACAGGCATTTGTGTTTCTATTGTTTTTATCTCGTAATACACCCCTTCTGAACCTTTCAGGGACTGTGGTTTGGGAATAACTCACTACTGGCCCTCAGACGTTTGTGTCTGAGGTCCTGGAAGCAGTTCAAGATGGCTTATCACTGCCTAACAGCAACAGAGTACATCTCCTCTATTTAGGAAGCCAAAACTCTTATCCAGGTCCAAGACCTTATCTTATCAGAAAAGTGTTTTTGCTATCACTCACATCTGCCACTTCTATAGCAAGCTAGACTTTATTCCAAAGCCATTCTAGATATGCAAAGGATGACCATGCTTTAAACAGCCAAACCTTATCTTCCTCTGTGTTGTAACAGAGATCTGTATGTAGTGGTTGTCATAAGAGATGTGTTTGTGTGAGTGTATTTGTGGCACATTGGGGATTGGGGATTCATTGAATAAACAAAAAGCTGACAACTTGTCTAATGTAACACCATGACCCCACTTCATATTCAGAAAGGGGATCTTTTTACAGTTACTGGGAAAAGTAGTGAGCCTTCCCATGAGACAATGCATGTGTCATCTCAACGCTTTTCCTGTTCTGATGCCCAAATAGCAATATGTGTCTGAACAACACAGTATCATGTACAGCCCTGTTTGTGACACATCCACTTAAGATCTAATAGAAGAGGTATTGAGCACAATTTTTACATTTGCCAAGACTCCAGTCTCTCTGACTCAGAGTGGGTGGGTTCAATTTTGCGGGACTAATTCCAGTCAGATGCACAAATCACTCAGTTGATTCGGGACACAGAGCTCAGAGGACACAGAGCTATTGGAAGAGGCCCAGTGCTGGGCTTTACTCACAGTAGTCCTGCTACATCCCTGTTTTAAGACATCAAATCCAGTCAAAATGAAACACTGATGATTCCCAGTAGTTGTCAACAAAAGTGCCAGGTGGCTAGACATGGCTTTTTGCACCATGCAACTGATTAACACACACGCATGCACGCACACGCACACAAACACGCACACACACACACACACACACAAGCCAAACCAGAGGCATTTAAAGGGACCTTCTATTCACCATTAACCTCAGCTATAGCATTGTCTGTGTGTGTGTGTGCGCACGTGTGTGTT